>NW_026068214.1:553567-556595 GCF_014885135.2 Alexandromys fortis
ACTGTATTCTTTCAAACACTGCCTGGCCCGGCTAGGTCCAGTTTCTTATTGGCTAGCTCTTACATATTGTTCTAACCCATTTCTAATATTCTGTGTAGCCCATGAGCTGGCTTACCAGAGAGGATCTTAACCTGCGTCTATCTGGAGTGGGAGCATCATGGCGACTCACTCACTAAGCTTCTTTCTCCCAGAATTCTCTTCTGTTTTCTCCACCCACCTAATTTTCTGTCCTATGAGGGCCGAGGCAGTTTCTTTATTATTACAAGACACACCTCCATCATGTGGCCACATGGCAGTGGCTTACTGGCAAAGCTTAGGCATGTCTGACTCTGGCGACTCCATGGTGTCTCTCTGACTTCGCCCTTCTTTCTCTCAGCATTCAGTCCGGTCCCCCCCCCCACCCCTGCCTACCTAAGTCCTGCCCTATCAACAGGCCAAGGCAGTTTCTTTATTCATTAATGGTAATCATAGTACACAGAGGAGACTCCCACATCACCTGGAGAGATAGCTCAGCAATTATGAACACTGGCTGCTCTTCCAGAAGACCCAGATGTGATTCCCAGCACAGCATGGTGGCTTGCAGCCAGCTGTAACTCCAGTTTCAGGGCATCTGATGTGCTTTTCTGGCCTCTGTGAGCACCAAGCACTCACACAATGCACAGACATACATGCAGGTGAAACATGCATATATATAAAATAAAAGAAAATTTAAATATTATAAAGTGGGCCTCAAACCCAATCAGAAAGTGGTTGGCTCCTCCCATTCGTGTCCCCATCGTACTTTACCACGTCAGTTGTTACAACTTGCAGGGACCCCAGCTGGGTAAAACTGTTGATTTCTTTTCTCCCTCCGTATCAGGCATAGAACCTTCCAGCACTATGAAATCTAGCCCCAGTAGGGATGAAGTTTTTGGGTGGGTACCAGTTTCATTTCTCCATGTCCTAGGACTCAGGTGTGTGTTGTCTTCAGCAATAGGTTCTTACCCTCAAATTCTTTCGATAACCAAGAGCAATGACAATGACCTATAACGTTGCGGGAGTGTCTATGGACCATACTAACCAACAATTTGAGAAGAGGCAACCGTGTAGGAGGAAAGCCTATCAATGTCCATATAGACCCCAAAAGACTGGGATGTCTGGAATCTCCAGCTGGGGGTGGGGGTGGGCATTCCAAACCCTGCCCTCAGGGTGTCAAGCAGCGGGGCCCCTCCCCTGGAGTTGCCTCATTCCAGACTCTGTCCCTGTGAAGCCTGCCACCAGCAGGCATTTCAAAGCTCTCTCCTTGTGGTTTTCCCCTTGTGATTTTCTCTTCTTCCCCTGGGTCCTCCCAGGAATGCTTTGCTCAGATTAAACCTGGATTTATTAATTTGGTTTGATTGGTTTATTACATCAGCGGTGGCAGCTATCTAATAACGAGGGATTCAAGGCTTATCAGTAACCTGTGCTTGCCTCTGAAATTTTTTATAGCCTATGGTTGAAGAGCTGCTATGGTAGTAGATTTCTTACGGCTTTTAAAAGGCCTTTAGGGTTAGTTATCTCAGCCTGTCTAGTTTAACCTACCTACCTTTCTTTCTTTCTTTCTTTCTTTCTTTCTTTCTTTCTTTCTTTCTTTCTTTCTTTCTTTCTTTCTTGTTTTTCAAAACAGGGTTTCTCTGTAGCTTTGGAGCCTGTCCTAGAACTAGCTCTGTAGACCAGGCTGTCCTTGAACTCACAGAGATTCACCTGTCTCTGTCTCCTGAGTGCTGGGATTAAAGGTGTGCACCTCTGCCTCCTGGCTTTTGTTTAATCCTTTCTGTTCAACTATCTTTCGTTTCTCCTTTATACCTCCTGCATTCTGTCCACTCCCGGATGAAATCCCTACAACGTTCCTTACTAGTTTTCTGGCTTCTATGGGCCTTCCAATTTAAACACACATATGCAAAGTTATAAAGTGGCATCCACATAGGAGGGAGAACATGTAGTATTTGTCTTTCTGTGTCTGAATTACCTCACTCAGAATGATTATTTTCAGATCCATCCATTTACTTGAAAATTCAATAATTTCACTTTTCTTGCAGTTGAACAAAATTCTATTATATATAGGTGTCACAGTTTCATTATCCGTTCGTCAGCTGATAGGCATCTAGCCTGCTTCTATTCCATGGCTGTTGTGAATAGAACAGCAATGAATATGGATGAGCAAGTGTCTCTCCCGTAGACTGGAGAGCGCTCGGGTACTGCTGGCAGTGCTGTGGCTGGGTTGCATGGTAGCTCTATTGCTAACTTTCTGAGGAACCGCCACGCTGATTTCTATAGAAGCCACACCAGTTTGCACTCCCGCCAACAACGAGTAATCCAAGTTGGCATTTGTTGTCACTCATTGTTGTTGCTTTTCTTAATCTTAGCCATTCTGACCGTGGTCAAATGACATCTCAAAGTAGCTTCAATTTGAATTTCCCCGAGGGCTGAAAATCCCACCCCTCGCTGAGGAGCCTTTGGCAATTGGTGGCTGCTAGGAAGAGAATTTGCTTTCTTCAGGGATGCAGACCGTAAGGAGCTGCCCATCTTCCAGAAGACAGCTCTACATCTATGCATATACAGGCAACACTAAATGAACTCAGTGTATTAAAAAAAAAAAGAACATATAAGTTTGGGAGGGAAAAGTGGTGGTGATAGTGGACAGGGGAAGGATTGGAGGGGAGGGAAAGGGAGGTAGCTTTGATAAAAACACTATATGCATGTATGAAATTCTCAATAGAAGGAAGAAAAGCTTTAAAAGGTGTGTGTGTGCACGTGTGTGTGTACGTGTGTGCTAGGGGTGTAGGACAGTGGTAGAATGCTTACCATTGTTGTTGAATAATATTTTTGTACACTGTGAAGATGTGTCACTCGGACTGGTTTGATAAAAAGCTGAATGGCCAGCCGGGCGGTGGTGGCTGTACACGCCTTTAATCCCAGCACTCGGGAGGCAGAGGCAGGCATCTCTGTGAGTTCGAGACCAGCCTGGTCTACAAGAGCTAGTTCCAGGACAGGCTCCAAAGCCACAGAG
>NW_026068214.1:559711-563013 GCF_014885135.2 Alexandromys fortis
TAGTAGTAGGTGGTGCCTGCTTATTTGGAAATGGGGAGTCATTATTGATGTCACTTTTTTTTTGTTAGCAATTATCCGCATAAGTAAAAGGTTCTCCAATAATCAAATATTTTTAAATTAGGAGGTTATATACTAAAATTACTTTTTTTTTTTTTTTTTAAAAAAAAGGCTATGATGGATAAGTCACCCTTTTTCCCTGAACTGCCTACCTGCCACCGGGCTGTTCCTCACATCCCCCGCTAGGTACATTTTCTCTTGGACAGTGCTGTGGGCAGGTTGACAGAGTCTTACTTTCAGTTCTATTTGTTCAGAACAGTGCTCTTGCTATTTGTATAATTCTGTTTTTCGTTTGTTGGTTTTGTATTTGTCATGGGCTCCAGCTCCCTTTAGGACTGAGAGTATGCCCTGTCCATAGGACGGTTTCTCTGAAAGAACTCCAGGGCAGTGCTGGTCCTAGGCTGTTCTTACTGTCCTGGTTCTCCCAGCTCCGGAAGGTGAAGGGAGGGGTGGGCTGGAGCATTAAGTTCTTCCCTTTCTTCTTTTAACAGGTTCTTCAGCCACTTTGTCTGCAGTGGAGAAAGCAGCCATCTGGACCCTCAGCCTTCCAGGCAGCAAAGAGTGACCTGCAGGAACAAAGAGGAAAAGTTTCAGCTTTTAGGGGCTCTTGGCTCAAATTTCTACAGAATGGTAGAGGGAAGGGGGTGGTTCTTCCACTGTGTTCTTCGAGGTTAAAGCTGTAAATATTAAGCACCAATTTTAAGGCAGTAAATGCCATCCAAGCGGGCTGCTTTTTAAAACTACACACAGCCCTGGCAAATATCATTGCTGTTCTCACACTGGTATCTTTTACTTACTCTATACTTTGACAGAGAAAGAATGGAACAAGCTTCATTTTGATTCATGAATGTTGTTTTTATTCTAAATGGCCCATGTGAGGGGAATGCAATTGGACACAAGATATATGCAAATTCACTTGCATACTCAGAGAAGGTAAATGAGGCTTAGTTCTTAAGATTCCTTGATCAGGCTCCCTGGGTGAGAAGGCTAAGGAAAGAGGTGTCTGTAGCTGAATTACAGAGAACGTCACATTTGAGAAGGGAGAGGAAAGGGTTTGGCTGCCATACAGCTCCCAGCATCCCAGAACCTGCATATGAAAGTGAGCGCTGCTGCCAAGCGAGCAAGGGTGCTGAGTGAAAGAGCAGCCTTCACTGGTACAAGGGCGCCCAGGGCACAGCGTGCACACAGCAAGATAAAACGGAACCTCCAACTCTTCTGCTGGAGGTCTTGACCCCATTCCCCCATCTTTAAACCACTGATTACCTCCTTTTTCTCTGTTCCTCTAGCCATACCAGGACTAGAGCGAAATGGGGAAGGCACGGAATTTACAGAGCGCCACATCAACTTTAGTCACAGAAATGCATGCTTGTGTGCAGCTTTTTAAAAATTCATCCTTAGTGAAAAACAACACAAAACCCAGTATCTGAAATAAAGGGTCTGTCTTGCACTTGTATAGCCCTGTCTCTGCGGCTTCATTGTAAGACCGACTCTGGTTCCAAATTGCAGAGAGCAGCTCGGTGTCTGGTTTGCCAACTGACTCATGAAGCTGTTGCGCTAAAATATTATTTATATCAGTTACAGAGGTTTGTAAAACATCTTCCTTTAATTTGATCCCTAAAGTGAGAGCTTTCCTCTTTCACCCATTCAGGTTTTTTTTTTTTTATTATAACAATCTTTTTTAGGGGCTAGAGAAGAGCACTTGTTGCTCAATTCCAAGACTGGAGTTCAGATCCCAACACCCACATCAGAGGTGCACCCAAAGGCTGCAACTCCAGCTCCAAAAGAGCCAATGCCCTCTTCTGGGCTCTAGGAGCACCTCAATAAATTCTCACTGATATTAGTCAGGGTTCTCTAGAGGAACAGAGCTTCTAGAATGGATCTCTCTCTCTCTCTCCATATGTGTGTGTACGCATGTATATATGTGTGTGTATGATACATGTATGTATATATGTGTGTGTGTGTGTATATATATGGAGGGGTTTATTAGAATGGCTTACAGACTGTGGTCCAGCTAGTTAAAAAAAAAGGCTGTCCACCAATAGAAGGTCTGAGAATTCAGTAGTTGTTGAGAACACAAGGCTGGATGTCTCAGCTGGTCTTCAGTATATGCCAGAATTCTGAAGATGCAGGCACTAATGCCAAGGAAGGAATGGACTTGCAAGTGAGAGCCAGAGCAAGTGGGCTAAGGGCAAAGCTTCCTTCTTCTATGTCCTTTAAGTAGGCTGCCACCAGAAGGTGTGGCCCCTATTTTGGGTGGACCTGCCCACTTAAAAAGATTGGGATCAAAGGTGTATTTTCCCACCTCAAACCCAGATTAAAAGTGGGTCTTCCCACTTCAAATGATTTAATTAAGAAAATAAAATTCTAGAGCTATTTCCAGTCTTTTGGGTTTTAGTTAATTCTGGATGTAATCAAGTTGACAACCAAGAACAGCCATCCTAAGTCCACCCCTTGTCAACCTGACACACAGTCATAGCTCCTTATGTCACACCTAATTTCCAAATGAAAACTATAACCAGGTCATAAACATACCTAAAATGTTATAACTATTTCTCATACAACCCTGAATGTATTCTAAATTTAGGATAGGTGGCAATATATTTTGAGGAACATTCTTTCAATATCTCTAACTTAAATATAACCACTGATATTCTCTTAATTGACGTTACATTACATGACAAATAAATCAAGGAGAGAAAACACAAATATCTGTACAAACACATTCTTCACAAAATAGGAGAGAAAAAACTCACGTCAGTTATAATCCTCATGTCTGCAACTAGTCACGTGACCTTAGCCGGTATTCATAACTACCTTCCTCTACTACCCAGTCTGTAATTCCTCTCCCCACAGCAAGCAGCACTTCAGCGGATCTTGACCCTTTTCCTGGAGGAGTGAGCCTAACCTTCCTTCCTGAAGGGTCTGTGCCCTTTGTCATCCTGCCTGGATCAGGTTGTTGGAGTTTCCTTTGACTTTAATCACAGGACACAGTAGCACCAAGAGATGCCCTAAAGGATCTCCTGCACTCCAGACACAATCTCTCTTCCCTGCACTGTGGAGGAGCAATCCAATTTCCCCTGGCAATCTAGGTGAATCACCCTCGTAACACTGTTATTCCTTTCTTAGACTGTTGGCTTAAGGGCATCAGAAGCCCAAAGTGGACAAAGGGAACTCTGAGCTTCAGTTCAATGGAATGCTTGTTGTGGCTGCTGGCAGGGGCCCTCCTCCCTCTGGAAACAAAACTT